>NW_026698338.1:0-36689 GCF_030435755.1 Ochotona princeps
TCAGTTTTCACACTCTATGCTTAGTGCCCTTTGAGTGCATAATCTAGGAATGAACCTGGTAGAGCATCCCACACAAACGAATGCTCCACATGCGGGTTTCACATGCCACCAACTCCACATTCACAGGCAACTTCAGCGCCACAGCCGTTTTCAGATAGCCCTCAATGCAAAGGCTCTAGACGCAAATATTGGTGTGAGAGCTAATTCAATCAAGGAAACACTGCATGTTGGTGAAGGGCATATTGAAGAAGGATCAGCCGAGTGGTTCTTGTGGGAGAACAACTCCATTTGGCTCCCTAACTTCACACACCATCAGGCTTCCAAGCAGCTCTCAAGGAAACTCAGTTTTCACACTCTATGTTTAGTGCCCTTTGAGTGCATTATCTAGGAATGAACCTGGTAGAGCATCCCACACAAACGAATGCTCCACATGCGGGTTTCACATGCCACCAACTCCACATTCACAGGCAACTTCAGCGCCACAGCCGTTTTCAGATAGCCCTCAATGCAAAGGCTCTAGACGCAAATATTGGTGTGAGAGCTAATTCAATCAAGGAAACACTGCATGTTGGTGAAGGGCATATTGAAGAAGGATCAGCCGAGTGGTTCTTGTGGGAGAACAACTCCATTTGGCTCACTAACTTCACACACCATCAGGCTTCCAAGCAGCTCTCAAGGAAACTCAGTTTTCACACTCTATGCTTAGTGCCCTTTGTGTGCCTAGGGCTGAAATGAAGCTTGGTCAGCATCCCACACAAACGAATGCTCCACATGCGGGTTTCACATGCCACCAACTCCACATTCACAGGCAACTTCAGCGCCACAGCCGTTTTCAGATAGCCCTCAATGCAAAGGCTCTAGACGCAAATATTGGTGTGAGAGCTAATTCAATCAAGGAAACACTGCATGTTGGTGAAGGGCATATTGAAGAAGGATCAGCAGAGTGGTTCTTGTGGGAGAACAACTCCATTTGGCTCCCTAACTTCACACACCATCAGGCTTCCAAGCAGCTCTCAAGGAAACTCAGTTTTCACACTCTATGCTTAGTGCCCTTTGTGTGCCTAGGACTGAAATGAAGCTTGGTCAGCATCCCACACAAACGAATGCTCCACATGCGGGTTTCACATGCCACCAACTCCACATTCACAGGCAACTTCAGCGCCACAGCCGTTTTCAGATAGCCCTCAATGCAAAGGCTCTAGACGCAAATATTGGTGTGAGAGCTAATTCAATCAAGGAAACACTGCATGTTGGTGAAGGGCATATTGAAGAAGGATCAGCCTAGTGGTTCTTGTGGGAGAACAACTCCATTTGGCTCCCTAACTTCACACACCATCAGGCTTCCAAGCAGCTCTCAAGGAAACTCAGTTTTCACACTCTATGCTTAGTGCCCTTTGAGTGCATAATCTAGGAATGAACCTGGTAGAGCATCCCACACAAACGAATGCTCCACATGCGGGTTTCACATGCCACCAACTCCACATTCACAGGCAACTTCAGCGCCACAGCCGTTTTCAGATAGCCCTCAATGCAAAGGATCTAGACGCAAATATTGGTGTGAGAGCTAATTCAATCAAGGAAACACTGCATGTTGGTGAAGGGCATATTGAAGAAGGATCAGCCGAGTGGTTCTTGTGGGAGAACAACTCCATTTGGCTCACTAACTTCACACACCATCAGGCTTCCAAGTAGCTCTCAAGGAAACTCAGTTTTCACACTCTATGCTTAGTGCCCTTTGTGTGCCTAGGACTGAAATGAAGCTTGGTCAGCATCCCACACAAACGAATGCTCCACATGCGGGTTTCACATGCCACCAACTCCACATTCACAGGCAACTTCAGCGCCACAGCCGTTTTCAGATAGCCCTCAATGCAAAGGCTCTAGACGCAAATATTGGTGTGAGAGCTAATTCAATCAAGGAAACACTGCATGTTGGTGAAGGGCATATTGAAGAAGGATCAGCCGAGTGGTTCTTGTGGGAGAACAACTCCATTTGGCTCCCTAACTTCACACACCACCAGGCTTCCAAGCAGCTCTCAAGGAAACTCAGTTTTCACACTCTATGCTTAGTGTGCTTTGAGTGCATTATCTAGGAATGAACCTGGTAGGGCATCCCACACAAACGAATGCTCCACATGCGGGTTTCACATGCCACCAACTCCACATTCACAGGCAACTTCAGCGCCACAGCCGTTTTCAGATAGCCCTCAATGCAAAGGCTCTAGACGCAAATATTGGTGTGAGAGCTAATTCAATCAAGGAAACACTGCATGTTGGTGAAGGGCATATTGAAGAAGGATCAGCCGAGTGGTTCTTGTGGGAGAACAACTCCATTTGGCTCCCTAACTTCACACACCATCAGGCTTCCAAGCAGCTCTCAAGGAAACTCAGTTTTCACACTCTATGCTTAGTGCCCTTTGTGTGCCTAGGACTGAAATGAAGCTTGGTCAGCATCCCACACAAACAAATGCTCCACATGCGGGTTTCACATGCCACCAACTCCACATTCACAGGCAACTTCAGCGCCACAGCCGTTTTCAGATAGCCCACAATGCAAAGGCTCTAGACGCAAATATTGGTGTGAGAGCTAATTCAATCAAGGAAACACTGCATGTTGGTGAAGGGCATATTGAAGAAGGATCAGCCGAGTGGTTCTTGTGGGAGAACAACTCCATTTGGCTCCCTAACTTCACACACCATCAGGCTTCCAAGCAGCTCTCAAGGAAACTCAGTTTTCACACTCTATGTTTAGTGCCCTTTGAGTGCATTATCTAGGAATGAACGTGGTAGAGCATCCCACACAAACGAATGCTCCACATGCGGGTTTCACATGCCACCAACTCCACATTCACAGGCAACTTCAGCGCCACAGCCGTTTTCAGATAGCCCTCAATGCAAAGGCTCTAGACGCAAATATTGGTGTGAGAGCTAATTCAATCAAGGAAACACTGCATGTTGGTGAAGGGCATATTGAAGAAGGATCAGCCGAGTGGTTCTTGTGGGAGAACAACTCCATTTGGCTCCCTAACTTCACACACCATCAGGCTTCCAAGCAGCTCTCAAGGAAACTCAGTTTTCACACTCTATGCTTAGTGCCCTTTGTGTGCCTAGGACTGAAATGAAGCTTGGTCAGCATCCCACACAAACGAATGCTCCACATGCGGGTTTCACATGCCACCAACTCCACATTCACAGGCAACTTCAGCGCCACAGCCGTTTTCAGATAGCCCTCAATGCAAAGGCTCTAGACGCAAATATTGGTGTGAGAGCTAATCCAATCAAGGAAACACTGCATGTTGGTGAAGGGCATATTGAAGAAGGATCAGCCGAGTGGTTCTTGTGGGAGAACAACTCCATTTGGCTCACTAACTTCACACACCATCAGGCTTCCAAGCAGCTCTCAAGGAAACTCAGTTTTCACAATCTATGTTTAGTGCCCTTTGAGTGCATTATCTAGGAATGAACCTGGTAGAGCATCCCACACAAACGAATGCTCCACATGCGGGTTTCACATGCCACCAACTCCAGATTCACAGGCAACTTCAGCGCCACAGCCGTTTTCAGATAGCCCTCAATGCAAAGGCTCTAGACGCAAATATTGGTGTGAGAGCTAATTCAATCAAGGAAACACTGCATGTTGGTGAAGGGCATATTGAAGAAGGATCAGCCGAGTGGTTCTTGTGGGAGAACAACTCCATTTGGCTCACTAACTTCACACACCATCAGGCTTCCAAGCAGCTCTCAAGGAAACTCAGTTTTCACACTCTATGCTTAGTGCCCTTTGTGTGCCTAGGACTGAAATGAAGCTTGGTCAGCATCCCACACAAACGAATGCTCCACATGCGGGTTTCACATGCCACCAACTCCACATTCACAGGCAACTTCAGCGCCACAGCCGTTTTCAGATAGCCCTCAATGCAAAGGCTCTAGACGCAAATATAGGTGTCGAGACCTAATTCACATCACAGGCAAACACTCAAGTAGCCAAGGCAAAGACCACAGAGATCAACAGTGGTCTTGTGGGAGAACAACTCCATAGGCTCATAATATAAAAAGAAAGATAATAAAATAATATATTATAAAAAAGTTTTAATTATAATAAATTTAAAATATAAGTTAGTGCATTGAGTGAATAATTTAGAATAGAAAAATGAATTATTAAAATAAATAAAAGAATTAAAAAAGGGTTATAAATATAAATTAAATGAAATTAAATATGATAGGTTTTAGATAGCTAATGAAGGCTCTAGACGCAAATTGTGTGAGAGCTAATCAAGGAAACACTGCATGTTGGTTGAGAGCTAATAATGAAGGAATATTGAAGATAGGATTTTGATGGGATATAGTGGAAAGCGGATGTGGTTCTTGAAGGTTGATGAAAATATTTTGAGAATATGAGGGAATATGGATAATTAGAATATGATATGATTAGGATAGAATATGAAGGGATTGTAAAGATTGATTTGAGTTAATTTGGGGGGTCAGTTGATTCACTCTATGTTAGTGCCTTGGTGCTTATTAGGAATGAACCTGGTAGAGCAGAGACATTGACAAGAATGCTTCACATGCGGGTTATAGAGTGGTGAAAGGGTGATGTTAGTTGTTAAGGGGTTATGCAATATATTTAGTGGCACTTGAGTTGAATATCAGCCGTTTTCAGATAGCCCTCAATGCAAAGGCTCTAGACGCAAATATTGGTGTGAGAGCTAATTCAATCAAGGAAACACTGCATGTTGGTGAAGGGCATATTGAAGAAGGATCAGCCGAGTGGTTCTTGTGGGAGAACAACTCCATTTGGCTCACTAACTTCACACACCATCAGGCTTCCAAGCAGCTCTCAAGGAAACTCAGTTTTCACACTCTATGCTTAGTGCCCTTTGTGTGCCTAGGACTGAAATGAAGCTTGGTCAGCATCCCACACAAACGAATGCTCCACATGCGGGTTTCACATGCCACCAACTCCACATTCACAGGCAACTTCAGCGCCACAGCCGTTTTCAGATAGCCCTCAATGCAAAGGCTCTAGACGCAAATATTGGTGTGAGAGCTAATTCAATCAAGGAAACACTGCATGTTGGTGAAGGGCATATTGAAGAAGGATCAGCCGAGTGGTTCTTGTGGGAGAACAACTCCATTTGGCTCACTAACTTCACACACCATCAGGCTTCCAAGCAGCTCTCAAGGAAACTCAGTTTTCACAATCTATGTTTAGTGCCCTTTGAGTGCATTATCTAGGAATGAACCTGGTAGAGCATCCCACACAAACGAATGCTCCACATGCGGGTTTCACATGCCACCAACTCCACATTCACAGGCAACTTCAGCGCCACAGCCGTTTTCAGATAGCCCTCAATGCAAAGGCTCTAGACGCAAATATTGGTGTGAGAGCTAATTCAATCAAGGAAACACTGCATGTTGGTGAAGGGCATATTGAAGAAGGATCAGCCGAGTGGTTCTTGTGGGAGAACAACTCCATTTGGCTCACTAACTTCACACACCATCAGGCTTCCAAGCAGCTCTCAAGGAAACTCAGTTTTCACACTCTATGCTTAGTGCCCTTTGTGTGCCTAGGACTGAAATGAAGCTTGGTCAGCATCCCACACAAACGAATGCTCCACATGCGGGTTTCACATGCCACCAACTCCACATTCACAGGCAACTTCAGCGCCACAGCCGTTTTCAGATAGCCCTCAATGCAAAGGCTCTAGACGCAAATATTGGTGTGAGAGCTAATTCAATCAAGGAAACACTGCATGTGGGTGAAGGGCATATTGAAGAAGGATCAGCCGAGTGGTTCTTGTGGGAGAACAACTCCATTTGGCTCCCTAACTTCACACACCATCAGGCTTCCAAGCAGCTCTCAAGGAAACTCAGTTTTCACACTCTATGCTTAGTGCCCTTTGAGTGCATAATCTAGGAATGAACCTGGTAGAGCATCCCACACAAACGAATGCTCCACATGCGGGTTTCACATGCCACCAACTCCACATTCACAGGCAACTTCAGCGCCACAGCCGTTTTCAGATAGCCCTCAATGCAAAGGCTCTAGACGCAAATATTGGTGTGAGAGCTAATTCAATCAAGGAAACACTGCATGTTGGTGAAGGGCATATTGAAGAAGGATCAGCCGAGTGGTTCTTGTGGGAGAACAACTCCATTTGGCTCACTAACTTCACACACCATCAGGCTTCCAAGCAGCTCTCAAGGAAACTCAGTTTTCACACTCTATGTTTAGTGCCCTTTGAGTGCATTATCTAGGAATGAACCTGGTAGAGCATCCCACACAAACGAATGCTCCACATGCGGGTTTCACATGCCACCAACTCCACATTCACAGGCAACTTCAGCGCCACAGCCGTTTTCAGATAGCCCTCAATGCAAAGGCTCTAGACGCAAATATTGGTGTGAGAGCTAATTCAATCAAGGAAACACTGCATGTTGGTGAAGGGCATATTGAAGAAGGATCAGCCGAGTGGTTCTTGTGGGAGAACAACTCCATTTGGCTCTCTAACTTCACACACCATCAGGCTTCCAAGCAGCTCTCAAGGAAACTCAGTTTTCACACTCTATGCTTAGTGCCCTTTGTGTGCCTAGGGCTGAAATGAAGCTTGGTCAGCATCCCACACAAACGAATGCTCCACATGCGGGTTTCACATGCCACCAACTCCACATTCACAGGCAACTTCAGCGCCACAGCCGTTTTCAGATAGCCCTCAATGCAAAGGCTCTAGACGCAAATATTGGTGTGAGAGCTAATTCAATCAAGGAAACACTGCATGTTGGTGAAGGGCATATTGAAGAAGGATCAGCAGAGTGGTTCTTGTGGGAGAACAACTCCATTTGGCTCCCTAACTTCACACACCATCAGGCTTCCAAGCAGCTCTCAAGGAAACTCAGTTTTCACACTCTATGCTTAGTGCCCTTTGTGTGCCTAGGACTGAAATGAAGCTTGGTCAGCATCCCACACAAACGAATGCTCCACATGCGGGTTTCACATGCCACCAACTCCACATTCACAGGCAACTTCAGCGCCACAGCCGTTTTCAGATAGCCCTCAATGCAAAGGCTCTAGACGCAAATATTGGTGTGAGAGCTAATTCAATCAAGGAAACACTGCATGTTGGTGAAGGGCATATTGAAGAAGGATCAGCAGAGTGGTTCTTGTGGGAGAACAACTCCATTTGGCTCCCTAACTTCACACACCATCAGGCTTCCAAGCAGCTCTCAAGGAAACTCAGTTTTCACACTCTATGTTTAGTGCCCTTTGAGTGCATTATCTAGGAATGAATCTGGTAGAGCATCCCACACAAACGAATGCTCCACATGCGGGTTTCACATGCCACCAACTCCACATTCACAGGCAACTTCAGCGCCACAGCCGTTTTCAGATAGCCCTCAATGCAAAGGCTCTAGACGCAAATATTGGTGTGAGAGCTAATTCAATCAAGGAAACACTGCATGTTGGTGAAGGGCATATTGAAGAAGGATCAGCCGAGTGGTTCTTGTGGGAGAACAACTCCATTTGGCTCCCTAACTTCACACACCATCAGGCTTCCAAGCAGCTCTCAAGGAAACTCAGTTTTCACACTCTATGCTTAGTGCCCTTTGAGTGCATAATCTAGGAATGAACCTGGTAGAGCATCCCACACAAACGAATGCTCCACATGCGGGTTTCACATGCCACCAACTCCACATTCACAGGCAACTTCAGCGCCACTGCCGTTTTCAGATAGCCCTCAATGCAAAGGCTCTAGACGCAAATATTGGTGTGAGAGCTAATTCAATCAAGGAAACACTGCATGTTGGTGAAGGGCATATTGAAGAAGGATCAGCCGAGTGGTTCTTGTGGGAGAACAACTCCATTTGGCTCACTAACTTCACACACCATCAGGCTTCCAAGCAGCTCTCAAGGAAACTCAGTTTTCACACTCTATGCTTAGTGCCCTTTGTGTGCCTAGGACTGAAATGAAGCTTGGTCAGCATCCCACACAAACGAATGCTCCACATGCGGGTTTCACATGCCACCAACTCCACATTCACAGGCAACTTCAGCGCCACAGCCGTTTTCAGATAGCCCTCAATGCAAAGGCTCTAGACGCAAATATTGGTGTGAGAGCTAATTCAATCAAGGAAACACTGCATGTTGGTGAAGGGCATATTGAAGAAGGATCAGCCGAGTGGTTCTTGTGGGAGAACAACTCCATTTGGCTCCCTAACTTCACACACCATCAGGCTTCCAAGCAGCTCTCAAGGAAACTCAGTTTTCACACTCTATGCTTAGTGCTCTTTGTGTGGCTAGGACTGAAATGAAGCTTGGTCAGCATCCCACACAAACGAATGCTCCACATGCGGGTTTCACATGCCACCAACTCCACATTCACAGGCAACTTCAGCGCCACAGCCTTTTGCAGATAGCCCTCAATGCAAAGGCTCTAGACACAAATATTGGTGTGAGAGCTAATTCAATCAAGGAAACACTGCATGTTGGTGAAGGGCATATTGAAGAAGGATCAGCCGAGTGGTTCTTGTGGGAGAACAACTCCATTTGGCTCACTAACTTCACACACCATCAGGCTTCCAAGCAGCTCTCAAGGAAACTCAGTTTTCACACTCTATGTTTAGTGCCCTTTGAGTGCATTATCTAGGAATGAACCTGGTAGAGCATCCCACACAAACGAATGCTCCACATGCGGGTTTCACATGCCACCAACTCCACATTCACAGGCAACTTCAGCGCCACAGCCGTTTTCAGATAGCCCACAATGCAAAGGCTCTAGACGCAAATATTGGTGTGAGAGCTAATTCAATCAAGGAAACACTGCATGTTGGTGAAGGGCATATTGAAGAAGGATCAGCCGAGTGGTTCTTGTGGGAGAACAACTCCATTTGGCTGACTAACTTCACACACCATCAGGCTTCCAAGCAGCTCTGAAGGAAACTCAGTTTTCACACTCTATGTTTAGTGCCCTTTGAGTGTATTAAATACGAATGAACCTGGTAGAGCATCCCACACAAACGAATGCTCCACATGCAGGTTTCACATGCCACCAACTCCACATTCACAGGCAACTTCAGCGCCACAGCCGTTTTCAGATAGCCCTCAATGCAAAGGCTCTAGACGCAAATATTGGTGTGAGAGCTAATTCAATCAAGGAAACACTGCATGTTGGTGAAGGGCATATTGAAGAAGGATCAGCCGAGTGGTTCTTGTGGGAGAACAACTCCATTTGGCTCACTAACTTCACACACCATCAGGCTTCCAAGCAGCTCTCAAGGAAACTCAGTTTCCACACTCTATGCTTAGTGCCCTTTGAGTGCATTATCTAGGAATGAACCTGGTAGAGCATCCCACACAAACGAATGCTCCACATGCGGGTTTCACATGCCACCAACTCCACATTCACAGGCAACTTCAGCGCCACAGCCGTTTTCAGATAGCCCTCAATGCAAAGGCTCTAGACGCAAATATTGGTGTGAGAGCTAATTCAATCAAGGAAACACTGCATGTTGGTGAAGGGCATATTGAAGAAGGATCAGCCGAGTGGTTCTTGTGGAAGAACAACTCCATTTGGCTGACTAACTTCACACACCATCAGGCTTCCAAGCAGCTCTCAAGGAAACTCAGTTTTCACACTCTATGTTTAGTGCCCTTTGAGTGTATTAAATACGAATGAACCTGGTAGAGCATCCCACACAAACGAATGCTCCACATGCAGGTTTCACATGCCACCAACTCCACATTCACAGGCAACTTCAGCGCCACAGCCGTTTTCAGATAGCCCTCAATGCAAAGGCTCTAGACGCAAATATTGGTGTGAGAGCTAATTCAATCAAGGAAACACTGCATGTTGGTGAAGGGCATATTGAAGAAGGATCAGCCGAGTGGTTCTTGTGGGAGAACAACTCCATTTGGCTCACTAACTTCACACACCATCAGGCTTCCAAGCAGCTCTCAAGGAAACTCAGTTTCCACACTCTATGCTTAGTGCCCTTTGAGTGCATTATCTAGGAATGAACCTGGTAGAGCATCCCACACAAACGAATGCTCCACATGCGGGTTTCACATGCCACCAACTCCACATTCACAGGCAACTTCAGCGCCACAGCCGTTTTCAGATAGCCCTCAATGCAAAGGCTCTAGACGCAAATATTGGTGTGAGAGCTAATTCAATCAAGGAAACACTGCATGTTGGTGAAGGGCATATTGAAGAAGGATCAGCCGAGTGGTTCTTGTGGGAGAACAACTCCATTTTGCTGACTAACTTCACACACCATCAGGCTTCCAAGCAGCTCTCAAGGAAACTCAGTTTTCACACTCTATGTTTAGTGCCCTTTGGGTGCATTATCTAGGAATGAACCTGGTAGAGCATCCCACACAAACGAATGCTCCACATGCGGGTTTCACATGCCACCAACTCCACATTCACAGGCAACTTCAGCGCCACAGCCGTTTTCAGATAGCCCACAATGCAAAGGCTCTAGACGCAAATATTGGTGTGAGAGCTAATTCAATCAAGGAAACACTGCATGTGGGTGAAGGGCATATTGAAGAAGGATCAGCCGAGTGGTTCTTGTGGGAGAACAACTCCATTTGGCTCACTAACTTCACACACCATCAGGCTTCCAAGCAGCTCTCAAGGAAACTCAGTTTTCACACTCTATGCTTAGTGCCCTTTGAGTGCATTATCTAGGAATGAACCTGGTAGAGCATCCCACACAAACGAATGCTCCACATGCGGGTTTCACATGCCACCAACTCCACATTCACAGGCAACTTCAGCGCCACAGCCGTTTTCAGATAGCCCTCAATGCAAAGGCTCTAGACGCAAATATTGGTGTGAGAGCTAATTCAATCAAGGAAACACTGCATGTGGGTGAAGGGCATATTGAAGAAGGATCAGCCGAGTGGTTCTTGTGGGAGAACAACTCCATTTGGCTCCCTAACTTCACACACCATCAGGCTTCCAAGCAGCTCTCAAGGAAACTCAGTTTTCACACTCTATGCTTAGTGCCCTTTGAGTGCATTATCTAGGAATGAACCTGGTAGAGCATCCCACACAAAGGAATGCTCCACATGCGGGTTTCACATGCCACCAACTCCACATTCACAGGCAACTTCAGCGCCACAGCCGTTTTCAGATAGCCCTCAATGCAAAGGCTCTAGACGCAAATATTGGTGTGAGAGCTAATTCAATCAAGGAAACACTGCATGTGGGTGAAGGGCATATTGAAGAAGGATCAGCCGAGTGGTTCTTGTGGGAGAACAACTCCATTTGGCTCACTAACTTCACACACCATCAGGCTTCCAAGCAGCTCTCAAGGAAACTCAGTTTTCACACTCTATGTTTAGTGCCCTTTGGGTGCATTATCTAGGAATGAACCTGGTAGAGCATCCCACACAAACGAATGCTCCACATGCGGGTTTCACATGCCACCAACTCCACATTCACAGGCAACTTCAGCGCCACAGCCGTTTTCAGATAGCCCTCAATGCAAAGGCTCTAGACGCAAATATTGGTGTGAGAGCTAATTCAATCAAGGAAACACTGCATGTGGGTGAAGGGCATATTGAAGAAGGATCAGCCGAGTGGTTCTTGTGGGAGAACAACTCCATTTGGCTCACTAACTTCACACACCATCAGACTTCCAAGCAGCTCTCAAGGAAACTCAGTTTTCACACTCTATGCTTAGTGCCCTTTGTGTCTAGGAATGAAATGAATCTTGGTCAGCATCCCACACAAATGAATGCTCCACATGCGGGTTTCACATGCCACCAACTCCACATTCACAGGCAACTTCAGCGCCACAGCCGTTTTCAGATAGCCCTCAATGCAAAGGCTCTAGACGCAAATATTGGTGTGAGAGCTAATTCAACCAAGGAAACACTGCATGTTGGTGAAGGGCATATTGAAGAAGGATCAGCCGAGTGGTTCTTGTGGGAGAACAACTCCATTTGGCTCACTAACTTCACACACCATCAGGCTTCCAAGCAGCTCTCAAGGAAACTCAGTTTTCACACTCTATGCTTAGTGCCGTTTGAGTGCATTATCTAGGAATGAACCTGGTAGAGCATCCCACACAAACGAATGCTCCACATGCGGGTTTCACATGCCACCAACTCCACATTCACAGGCAACTTCAGCGCCACAGCCGTTTTCAGATAGCCCTCAATGCAAAGGCTCTAGACGCAAATATTGGTGTGAGAGCTAATTCAATCAAGGAAACACTGCATGTTGCTGAAGGGCATATTGAAGAAGGATCAGCCGAGTGGTTCTTGTGGGAGAACAACTCCATTTGGCTGACTAACTTCACACATCATCAGGCTACAAAGCAGCTCTCAAGGAAACTCAGTTTTCACATTCTATGCTTAGTGCCCGTTGTGTGCCTAGGACTGAAATGAAGCTTGGTCAGCATCCCACACAAACGAATGCTCCACATGCGGGTTTCACATGCCACCAACTCCACATTCACAGGCAACTTCAGCGCCACAGCCGTTTTCAGATAGCCCTCAATGCAAAGGCTCTAGACGCAAATATTGGTGTGAGAGCTAATTCAATCAAGGAAACACTGCATGTTGGTGAAGGGCATATTGAAGAAGGATCAGCCGAGTGGTTCTTGTGGGAGAACAACTCCATTTGGCTCACTAACTTCACACATCATCAGGCTTCCAAGCAGCTCTCAAGGAAACTCAGTTTTCACATTCTATGCTTAGTGCCCGTTGTGTGCCTAGGACTGAAATGAAGCTTGGTCAGCATCCCACACAAACGAATGCTCCACATGCGGGTTTCACATGCCACCAACTCCACATTCACAGGCAACTTCAGCGCCACAGCCGTTTTCAGATAGCCCTCAATGCAAAGGCTCTTGACGCAAATATTGGTGTGAGAGCTAATTCAATCAAGGAAACACTGCATGTTGGTGAAGGGCATATTGAAGAAGGATCAGCCGAGTGGTTCTTGTGGGAGAACAACTCCATTTGGCTCACTAACTTCACACACCATCAGGCTTCCAAGCAGCTCTCAAGGAAACTCAGTTTTCACACTCTATGCTTAGTGCCCGTTGTGTGCCTAGGACTGAAATGAAGCTTGGTCAGCATCCCACACAAACGAATGCTCCACATGCGGGTTTCACATGCCACCAACTCCACATTCACAGGCAACTTCAGCGCCACAGCCGTTTTCAGATAGCCCTCAATGCAAAGGCTCTAGACGCAAATATTGGTGTGAGAGCTAATTCAATCAAGGAAACACTGCATGTTGGTGAAGGGCATATTGAAGAAGGATCAGCCAAGTGGTTCTTGTGGGAGAACAACTCCATTTGGCTCCCTAACTTCACACATCATCAGGCTTCCAAGCAGCTCTCAAGGAAACTCAGTTTTCACATTCTATGTTTAGTGCTCTTTGTGTGGCTAGTACTGAAATGAAGCTTGGTCAGCATCCCACACAAACGAATGCTCCCCATGCGGGTTTCACATGCCACCAACTCCACATTCACAGGCAACTTCAGCGCCACAGCCGTTTTCAGATAGCCCTCAATGCAAAGGCTCTAGACGCAAATATTGGTGTGAGAGCTAATTCAATCAAGGAAACACTGCATGTTGGTGAAGGGCATATTGAAGAAGGATCAGCCGAGTGGTTCTTGTGGGAGAACAACTCCATTTGGCTCACTAACTTCACACACCATCAGGCTTCCAAGCAGCTCTCAAGGAAACTCAGTTTTCACACTCTATGCTTAGTGCCCGTTGTGTGCCTAGGACTGAAATGAAGCTTGGTCAGCATCCCACACAAACGAATGCTTCACATGCGGGTTTCACATGCAACTCCACATTCACAGGCAACTTCAGCGCCACAGCCGTTTTCAGATAGCCCTCAATGCAAAGGCTCTAGACGCAAATATTGGTGTGAGAGCTAATTCAATCAAGGAAACACTGCATGTTGGTGAAGGGCATATTGAAGAAGGATCAGCCGAGTGGTTCTTGTGGGAGAACAACTCCATTTGGCTCACTAACTTCACACACCATCAGGCTTCCAAGCAGCTCTCAAGGAAACTCAGTTTTCACACTCTATGCTTAGTGCCTTTTGAGTGCATTATCTAGGAATGAACCTGGTAGAGCATCCCACAGAAACGAATGCTCCACATGCGGGTTTCACATGCCACCAACTCCACATTCACAGGCAACTTCAGCGCCACAGCCGTTTTCAGATAGCCCTCAATGCAAAGGCTCTAGACACAAATATTGGTGTGAGAGCTAATTCAATCAAGGAAACACTGCATGTTGGTGAAGGGCATATTGAAGAAGGATCAGCCGAGTGGTTCTTGTGGGAGAACAACTCCATTTGGCTCACTAACTTCACACACCATCAGGCTTCCAAGCAGCTCTCAAGGAAACTCAGTTTTCACACTCTATGCTTAGTGCCCGTTGTGTGCCTAGGACTGAAATGAAGCTTGGTCAGCATCCCACACAAACGAATGCTCCACATGCAGGTTTCACATGCCACCAACTCCACATTCACAGGCAACTTCAGCGCCACAGCCGTTTTCAGATAGCCCTCAATGCAAAGGCTCTAGACGCAAATATTGGTGTGAGAGCTAATTCAATCAAGGAAACACTGCATGTTGGTGAAGGGCATATTGAAGAAGGATCAGCCGAGTGGTTCTGGTGGGAGAACAACTCCATTTGGCTCACTAACTTCACACACCATCAGGCTTCCAAGCAGCTCTCAAGGAAACTCAGTTTTCACACTCTATGCTTAGTGTCCGTTGTGTGCCTAGGACTGAAATGAAGCTTGGAGAGCATCCCACACAAACGAATGCTCCACATGCGGGTTTCACATGCCACCAACTCCACATTCACAGGCAACTTCAGTGCCACAGCCGTTTTCAGATAGCCCTCAATGCAAAGGCTCTAGACGCAAATATTGGTGTGAGAGCTAATTCAATCAAGGAAACACTGCATGTTGGTGAAGGGCATATTGAAGAAGGATCAGCCAAGTGGTTCTTGTGGGAGAACAACTCCATTTGGCTCACTAACTTCACACACCATCAGGCTTCCAAGCAGCTCTCAAGGAAACTCAGTTTTCACACTCTATGCTTAGTGCCTTTTGAGTGCATTATCTAGGAATGAACCTGGTAGAGCATCCCACACAAACGAATGCTCCACATGCGGGTTTCACATGCCACCAACTCCACATTCACAGGCAACTTCAGCGCCACAGCCGTTTTCAGATAGCCCTCAATGCAAAGGCTCTAGACGCAAATATTGGTGTGAGAGCTAATTCAATCAAGGAAACACTGCATGTTGGTGAAGGGCATATTGAAGAAGGATCAGCCGAGTGGTTCTTGTGGGAGAACAACTCCATTTGGCTCACTAACTTCACACACCATCAGGCTTCCAAGCAGCTCTCAAGGAAACTCAGTTTTCACACTCTATGCTTAGTGCCTTTTGAGTGCATTATCTAGGAATGAACCTGGTAGAGCATCGCACACAAACGAATACTCCACATGCGGGTTTCACATGCCACCAACTCCACATTCACAGGCAACTTCAGCGCCACAGCCGTTTTCAGATAGCCCTCAATACAAAGGCTCTAGACGCAAATATTGGTGTGAGAGCTAATTCAATCAAGGAAACACTGCATGTTGGTCAAGGGCATATTGGAGAAGGATCAGCCGAGTGGTTCTTGTGGGAGAACAACTCCATTTGGCTCACTAACTTCACACACCATCAGGCTTCCAAGCAGCTCTCAAGGAAACTCAGTTTCCACACTCTATGCTTAGTGCCCGTTGTGTGCCTAGGACTGAAATGAAGCTTGGTCAGCATCCCACACAAACGAATGCTCCACATGCGGGTTTCACATGCCACCAACTCCACATTCACAGGCAACTTCAGCGCCACAGCCGTTTTCAGATAGCCCTCAATGCAAAGGCTCTAGACGCAAATATTGGTGTGAGAGCTAATTCAATCAAGGAAACACTGCATGTTGGTGAAGGGCATATTGAAGAAGGATCAGCCAAGTGGTTCTTGTGGGAGAACAACTCCATTTGGCTCCCTAACTTCACACACCATCAGGCTTCCAAGCAGCTCTCAAGGAAACTCAGTTTTCACACTCTATGCTTAGTGCTCTTTGTGTGGCTAGGACTGAAATGAAGCTTGGTCAGCATCCCACACAAACGAATGCTCCACATGCGGGTTTCACATGCCACCAACTCCACATTCACAGGCAATTTCAGCGCCACAGCCGTTTTCAGATAGCCCTCAATGCAAAGGCTCTAGACGCAAATATTGGTGTGAGAGCTAATTCAATCAAGGAAACACTGCATGTTGGTGAAGGGCATATTGAAGAAGGATCAGCCGAGTGGTTCTTGTGGGAGAACAACTCCATTTGGCTCACTAACTTCAGACACCATCAGGCATCCAAGCAGCTCTCAAGGAAACTCAGTTTTCACACTCTATGCTTAGTGCCCTTTGAGTGCATTATCTAGGAATGAACCTGGTAGAGCATCCCACACAAACGAATGCTCCACATGCGGGTTTCACATGCCACCAACTCCACATTCACAGGCAACTTCAGCGCCACAGCCGTTTTCAGATAGCCCTCAATGCAAAGGCTCTAGACGCAAATATTGGTGTGAGAGCTAATTCAATCAAGGAAACACTGCATGTTGGTGAAGGGCATATTGAAGAAGGATTAGCTGAGTGGTTCTTGTGGGAGAACAACTCCATTTGGCTCACTAACTTCACACACCATCAGGCTTCCAAGCAGCTCTCAAGGAAACTCAGTTTTCACACTCTATGCTTAGTGCCCGTTGTGTGCCTAGGACTGAAATGAAGCTTGGTCAGCATCCCACACAAACGAATGCTCCACATGCGGGTTTCACATGCCACCAACTCCACATTCACAGGCAACTTCAGCGCCACAGCCGTTTTCAGATAGCCCTCAATGCAAAGGCTCTAGACGCAAATATTGGTGTGAGAGCTAATTCAATCAAGGAAACACTGCATGTTGGTGAAGGGCATATTGAAGAAGGATCAGCCAAGTGGTTCTTGTGGGAGAACAACTCCATTTGGCTCCCTAACTTCACACATCATCAGGCTTCCAAGCAGCTCTCAAGGAAACTCAGTTTTCACATTCTATGTTTAGTGCTCTTTGTGTGGCTAGTACTGAAATGAAGCTTGGTCAGCATCCCACACAAACGAATGCTCCCCATGCGGGTTTCACATGCCACCAACTCCACATTCACAGGCAACTTCAGCGCCACAGCCGTTTTCAGATAGCCCTCAATGCAAAGGCTCTAGACGCAAATATTGGTGTGAGAGCTAATTCAATCAAGGAAACACTGCATGTTGGTGAAGGGCATATTGAAGAAGGATCAGCCGAGTGGTTCTTGTGGGAGAACAACTCCATTTGGCTCACTAACTTCACACACCATCAGGCTTCCAAGCAGCTCTCAAGGAAACTCAGTTTTCACACTCTATGCTTAGTGCCCGTTGTGTGCCTAGGACTGAAATGAAGCTTGGTCAGCATCCCACACAAACGAATGCTTCACATGCGGGTTTCACATGCAACTCCACATTCACAGG
Organism: Ochotona princeps; assembly: GCF_030435755.1. Lineage (NCBI taxonomy): Eukaryota > Metazoa > Chordata > Mammalia > Lagomorpha > Ochotonidae > Ochotona > Ochotona princeps. The sequence goes on from NW_026698338.1 coordinate 17,582, forward strand.
CAACTTCAGCGCCACAGCCGTTTTCAGATAGCCCTCAATGCAAAGGCTCTAGACGCAAATATTGGTGTGAGAGCTAATTCAATCAAGGAAACACTGCATGTTGGTGAAGGGCATATTGAAGAAGGATCAGCCGAGTGGTTCTTGTGGGAGAACAACTCCATTTGGCTCACTAACTTCACACACCATCAGGCTTCCAAGCAGCTCTCAAGGAAACTCAGTTTTCACACTCTATGCTTAGTGCCTTTTGAGTGCATTATCTAGGAATGAACCTGGTAGAGCATCCCACAGAAACGAATGCTCCACATGCGGGTTTCACATGCCACCAACTCCACATTCACAGGCAACTTCAGCGCCACAGCCGTTTTCAGATAGCCCTCAATGCAAAGGCTCTAGACACAAATATTGGTGTGAGAGCTAATTCAATCAAGGAAACACTGCATGTTGGTGAAGGGCATATTGAAGAAGGATCAGCCGAGTGGTTCTTGTGGGAGAACAACTCCATTTGGCTCACTAACTTCACACACCATCAGGCTTCCAAGCAGCTCTCAAGGAAACTCAGTTTTCACACTCTATGCTTAGTGCCCGTTGTGTGCCTAGGACTGAAATGAAGCTTGGTCAGCATCCCACACAAACGAATGCTCCACATGCAGGTTTCACATGCCACCAACTCCACATTCACAGGCAACTTCAGCGCCACAGCCGTTTTCAGATAGCCCTTAATGCAAAGGCTCTAGACGCAAATATTGGTGTGAGAGCTAATTCAATCAAGGAAACACTGCATGTTGGTGAAGGGCATATTGAAGAAGGATCAGCCGAGTGGTTCTGGTGGGAGAACAACTCCATTTGGCTCACTAAATTCACACACCATCAGGCTTCCAAGCAGCTCTCAAGGAAACTCAGTTTTCACACTCTATGCTTAGTGTCCGTTGTGTGCCTAGGACTGAAATGAAGCTTGGAGAGCATCCCACACAAACGAATGCTCCACATGCGGGTTTCACATGCCACCAACTCCACATTCACAGGCAACTTCAGTGCCACAGCCGTTTTCAGATAGCCCTCAATGCAAAGGCTCTAGACGCAAATATTGGTGTGAGAGCTAATTCAATCAAGGAAACACTGCATGTTGGTGAAGGGCATATTGAAGAAGGATCAGCCAAGTGGTTCTTGTGGGAGAACAACTCCATTTGGCTCCCTAACTTCACACACCATCAGGCTTCCAAGCAGCTCTCAAGGAAACTCAGTTTTCACACTCTATGCTTAGTGCCTTTTGAGTGCATTATCTAGGAATGAACCTGGTAGAGCATCCCACACAAACGAATGCTCCACATGCGGGTTTCACATGCCACCAACTCCACATTCACAGGCAACTTCAGCGCCACAGCCGTTTTCAGATAGCCCTCAATGCAAAGGCTCTAGACGCAAATATTGGTGTGAGAGCTAATTCAATCAAGGAAACACTGAATGTTGGTGAAGGGCATATTGAAGAAGGATCAGCCGAGTGGTTCTTGTGGGAGAACAACTCCATTTGGCTCACTAACTTCACACACCATCAGGCTTCCAAGCAGCTCTCAAGGAAACTCAGTTTTCACACTCTATGCTTAGTGCCTTTTGAGTGCATTATCTAGGAATGAACCTGGTAGAGCATCGCACACAAACGAATACTCCACATGCGGGTTTCACATGCCACCAACTCCACATTCACAGGCAACTTCAGCGCCACAGCCGTTTTCAGATAGCCCTCAATACAAAGGCTCTAGACGCAAATATTGGTGTGAGAGCTAATTCAATCAAGGAAACACTGCATGTTGGTCAAGGGCATATTGGAGAAGGATCAGCCGAGTGGTTCTTGTGGGAGAACAACTCCATTTGGCTCACTAACTTCACACACCATCAGGCTTCCAAGCAGCTCTCAAGGAAACTCAGTTTCCACACTCTATGCTTAGTGCCCGTTGTGTGCCTAGGACTGAAATGAAGCTTGGTCAGCATCCCACACAAACGAATGCTCCACATGCGGGTTTCACATGCCACCAACTCCACATTCACAGGCAACTTCAGCGCCACAGCCGTTTTCAGATAGCCCTCAATGCAAAGGCTCTAGACGCAAATATTGGTGTGAGAGCTAATTCAATCAAGGAAACACTGCATGTTGGTGAAGGGCATATTGAAGAAGGATCAGCCAAGTGGTTCTTGTGGGAGAACAACTCCATTTGGCTCCCTAACTTCACACACCATCAGGCTTCCAAGCAGCTCTCAAGGAAACTCAGTTTTCACACTCTATGCTTAGTGCTCTTTGTGTGGCTAGGACTGAAATGAAGCTTGGTCAGCATCCCACACAAACGAATGCTCCACATGCGGGTTTCACATGCCACCAACTCCACATTCACAGGCAATTTCAGCGCCACAGCCGTTTTCAGATAGCCCTCAATGCAAAGGCTCTAGACGCAAATATTGGTGTGAGAGCTAATTCAATCAAGGAAACACTGCATGTTGGTGAAGGGCATATTGAAGAAGGATCAGCCGAGTGGTTCTTGTGGGAGAACAACTCCATTTGGCTCACTAACTTCAGACACCATCAGGCATCCAAGCAGCTCTCAAGGAAACTCAGTTTTCACACTCTATGCTTAGTGCCCTTTGAGTGCATTATCTAGGAATGAACCTGGTAGAGCATCCCACACAAACGAATGCTCCACATGCGGGTTTCACATGCCACCAACTCCACATTCACAGGCAACTTCAGCGCCACAGCCGTTTTCAGATAGCCCTCAATGCAAAGGCTCTAGACGCAAATATTGGTGTGAGAGCTAATTCAATCAAGGAAACACTGCATGTTGGTGAAGGGCATATTGAAGAAGGATTAGCTGAGTGGTTCTTGTGGGAGAACAACTCCATTTGGCTCACTAACTTCACACACCATCAGGCTTCCAAGCAGCTCTCAAGGAAACTCAGTTTTCACACTCTATGCTTAGTGCCCTTTGAGTGCATTATCTAGGAATGAACCTGGTAGAGCATCCCACACAAACGAATGCTCCACATGTGGGTTTCACATGCCACCAACTCCACATTCACAGGCAACTTCAGCGCCACAGCCGTTTTCAGATAGCCCTCAATGCAAAGGCTCTAGACGCAAATATTGGTGTGAGAGCTAATTCAATCAAGGAAACACTGCATGTTGGTGAAGGGCATATTGAAGAAGGATCAGCCGAGTGGTTCTTGTGGGAGAACAACTCCATTTGGCTCACTAACTTCACACACCATCAGGCTTCCAAGCAGCTCTCAAGGAAACTCAGTTTTCACACTCTATGCTTGGTGCCCTTTGAGTGCCTAGGACTGAAATGAACCTGGTAGAGCATCCCACACAAACGAATGCTCCACATGCGGGTTTCACATGCCACCAACTCCAGATTCACAGGCAACTTCAGCGCCACAGCCGTTTTCAGATAGCCCTCAATGCAAAGGCTCTAGACGCAAATATTGGTGTGAGAGCTAATTCAATCAAGAAAACACTGCATGTTGGTGAAGGGCATATTGAAGAAGGATCAGCCGAGTGGTTCTTGTGGGAGAACAACTCCATTTGGCTCCCTAACTTCACACACCATCAGGCTTCCAAGCAGCTCTCAAGGAAACTCAGTTTTCACACTCTATGCTTAGTGCCTTTTGAGTGCATTATCTAGGAATGAACCTGGTAGAGCATCCCACAGAAACGAATGCTCCACATGCGGGTTTCACATGCCACCAACTCCACATTCACAGGCAACTTCAGCGCCACAGCCGTTTTCAGATAGCCCTCAATGCAAAGGCTCTAGACGCAAATATTGGTGTGAGAGCTAATTCAATCAAGGAAACACTGCATGTTGGTGAAGGGCATATTGAAGAAGGATCAGCCGAGTGGTTCTTGTGGGAGAACAACTCCATTTGGCTCACTAACTTCACACACCATCAGGCTTCCAAGCAGCTCTCAAGGAAACTCAGTTTTCACACTCTATGCTTAGTGTCCGTTGTGTGCCTAGGACTGAAATGAAGCTTGGAGAGCATCCCACACAAACGAATGCTCCACATGCGGGTTTCACATGCCACCAACTCCACATTCACAGGCAACTTCAGTGCCACAGCCGTTTTCAGATAGCCCTCAATGCAAAGGCTCTAGACGCAAATATTGGTGTGAGAGCTAATTCAATCAAGGAAACACTGCATGTTGGTGAAGGGCATATTGAAGAAGGATCAGCCAAGTGGTTCTTGTGGGAGAACAACTCCATTTGGCTCACTAACTTCACACACCATCAGGCTTCCAAGCAGCTCTCAAGGAAACTCAGTTTTCACACTCTATGCTTAGTGCCTTTTGAGTGCATTATCTAGGAATGAACCTGGTAGAGCATCCCACACAAACGAATGCTCCACATGCGGGTTTCACATGCCACCAACTCCACATTCACAGGCAACTTCAGCGCCACAGCCGTTTTCAGATAGCCCTCAATGCAAAGGCTCTAGACGCAAATATTGGTGTGAGAGCTAATTCAATCAAGGAAACACTGCATGTTGGTGAAGGGCATATTGAAGAAGGATCAGCCGAGTGGTTCTTGTGGGAGAACAACTCCATTTGGCTCACTAACTTCACACACCATCAGGCTTCCAAGCAGCTCTCAAGGAAACTCAGTTTTCACACTCTATGCTTAGTGCCTTTTGAGTGCATTATCTAGGAATGAACCTGGTAGAGCATCGCACACAAACGAATACTCCACATGCGGGTTTCACATGCCACCAACTCCACATTCACAGGCAACTTCAGCGCCACAGCCGTTTTCAGATAGCCCTCAATGCAAAGGCTCTAGACGCAAATATTGGTGTGAGAGCTAATTCAATCAAGGAAACACTGCATGTTGGTCAAGGGCATATTGGAGAAGGATCAGCCGAGTGGTTCTTGTGGGAGAACAACTCCATTTGGCTCACTAACTTCACACACCATCAGGCTTCCAAGCAGCTCTCAAGGAAACTCAGTTTTCACACTCTATGCTTAGTGCCCTTTGAGTGCATTATCTAGGAATGAACCTGGTAGAGCATCCCACACAAACGAATGCTCCACATGCGGGTTTCACATGCCACCAACTCCACATTCACAGGCAACTTCAGCGCCACAGCCGTTTTCAGATAGCCCTCAATGCAAAGGCTCTAGACGCAAATATTGGTGTGAGAGCTAATTCAATCAAGGAAACACTGCATGTTGGTGAAGGGCATATTGAAGAAGGATTAGCTGAGTGGTTCTTGTGGGAGAACAACTCCATTTGGCTCACTAACTTCACACACCATCAGGCTTCCAAGCAGCTCTCAAGGAAACTCAGTTTTCACACTCTATGCTTAGTGCCCTTTGAGTGCATTATCTAGGAATGAACCTGGTAGAGCATCCCACACAAACGAATGCTCCACATGTGGGTTTCACATGCCACCAACTCCACATTCACAGGCAACTTCAGCGCCACAGCCGTTTTCAGATAGCCCTCAATGCAAAGGCTCTAGACGCAAATATTGGTGTGAGAGCTAATTCAATCAAGGAAACACTGCATGTTGGTGAAGGGCATATTAAAGAAGGATCAGCCGAGTGGTTCTTGTGGGAGAACAACTCCATTTGGCTCACTAACTTCACACACCATCAGGCTTCCAAGCAGCTCTCAAGGAAACTCAGTTTTCACACTCTATGCTTAGTGTCCTTTGAGTGCCTAGGACTGAAATGAACCTGGTAGAGCATCCCACACAAACGAATGCTCCACATGCGGGTTTCACATGCCACCAACTCCAGATTCACAGGCAACTTCAGCGCCACAGCCGTTTTCAGATAGCCCTCAATGCAAAGGCTCTAGACGCAAATATTGGTGTGAGAGCTAATTCAATCAAGAAAACACTGCATGTTGGTGAAGGGCATATTGAAGAAGGATCAGCCGAGTGGTTCTTGTGGGAGAACAACTCCATTTGGCTCCCTAACTTCACACATCATCAGGCTTCCAAGCAGCTCTCAAGGAAACTCAGTTTTCACACTCTATGCTTAGTGCTCTTTGTGTGGCTAGGACTGAAATGAAGCTTGGTCAGCATCCCACACAAACGAATGCTCCACATGCGGGTTTCACATGCCACCAACTCCACATTCACAGGCAACTTCAGCGCCACAGCCGTTTTCAGATAGCCCTCAATGCAAAGGCTCTAGACGCAAATATTGGTGTGAGAGCTAATTCAATCAAGGAAACACTGCATGTTGGTGAAGGGCATATTGAAGAAGGATCAGCCGAGTGGTTCTTGTGGGAGAACAACTCCATTTGGCTCACTAACTTCACACATCATCAGGCTTCCAAGCAGCTCTCAAGGAAACTCAGTTTTCACACTCTATGCTTAGTGCCCTTTGAGTGCATTATCTAGGAATGAACCTGGTAGAGCATCCCACACAAACGAATGCTCCACATGCGGGTTTCACATGCCACCAACTCCACATTCACAGGCAACTTCAGCGCCACAGCCGTTTTCAGATAGCCCTCAATGCAAAGGCTCTAGACGCAAATATTGGTGTGAGAGCTAATTCAATCAAGGAAACACTGCATGTTGGTGAAGGGCATATTGAAGAAGGATTAGCTGAGTGGTTCTTGTGGGAGAACAACTCCATTTGGCTCACTAACTTCACACACCATCAGGCTTCCAAGCAGCTCTCAAGGAAACTCAGTTTTCACACTCTATGCTTAGTGCCCTTTGAGTGCATTATCTAGGAATGAACCTGGTAGAGCATCCCACACAAACGAATGCTCCACATGTGGGTTTCACATGCCACCAACTCCACATTCACAGGCAACTTCAGCGCCACAGCCGTTTTCAGATAGCCCTCAATGCAAAGGCTCTAGACGCAAATATTGGTGTGAGAGCTAATTCAATCAAGGAAACACTGCATGTTGGTGAAGGGCATATTGAAGAAGGATCAGCCGAGTGGTTCTTGTGGGAGAACAACTCCATTTGGCTCACTAACTTCACACACCATCAGGCTTCCAAGCAGCTCTCAAGGAAACTCAGTTTTCACACTCTATGCTTAGTGCCCTTTGAGTGCCTAGGACTGAAATGAACCTGGTAGAGCATCCCACACAAACGAATGCTCCACATGCGGGTTTCACATGCCACCAACTCCAGATTCACAGGCAACTTCAGCGCCACAGCCGTTTTCAGATAGCCCTCAATGCAAAGGCTCTAGACGCAAATATTGGTGTGAGAGCTAATTCAATCAAGAAAACACTGCATGTTGGTGAAGGGCATATTGAAGAAGGATCAGCCGAGTGGTTCTTGTGGGAGAACAACTCCATTTGGCTCCCTAACTTCACACACCATCAGGCTTCCAAGCAGCTCTCAAGGAAACTCAGTTTTCACACTCTATGCTTAGTGCCTTTTGAGTGCATTATCTAGGAATGAACCTGGTAGAGCATCCCACAGAAACGAATGCTCCACATGCGGGTTTCACATGCCACCAACTCCACATTCACAGGCAACTTCAGCGCCACAGCCGTTTTCAGATAGCCCTCAATGCAAAGGCTCTAGACGCAAATATTGGTGTGAGAGCTAATTCAATCAAGGAAACACTGCATGTTGGTGAAGGGCATATTGAAGAAGGATCAGCCGAGTGGTTCTTGTGGGAGAACAACTCCATTTGGCTCCCTAACTTCACACACCATCAGGCTTCCAAGCAGCTCTCAAGGAAACTCAGTTTTCACACTCTATGCTTAGTGTCCGTTGTGTGCCTAGGACTGAAATGAAGCTTGGAGAGCATCCCACACAAACGAATGCTCCACATGCGGGTTTCACATGCCACCAACTCCACATTCACAGGCAACTTCAGTGCCACAGCCGTTTTCAGATAGCCCTCAATGCAAAGGCTCTAGACGCAAATATTGGTGTGAGAGCTAATTCAATCAAGGAAACACTGCATGTTGGTGAAGGGCATATTGAAGAAGGATCAGCCAAGTGGTTCTTGTGGGAGAACAACTCCATTTGGCTCACTAACTTCACACACCATCAGGCTTCCAAGCAGCTCTCAAGGAAACTCAGTTTTCACACTCTATGCTTAGTGCCTTTTGAGTGCATTATCTAGGAATGAACCTGGTAGAGCATCCCACACAAACGAATGCTCCACATGCGGGTTTCACATGCCACCAACTCCACATTCACAGGCAACTTCAGCGCCACAGCCGTTTTCAGATAGCCCTCAATGCAAAGGCTCTAGACGCAAATATTGGTGTGAGAGCTAATTCAATCAAGGAAACACTGCATGTTGGTGAAGGGCATATTGAAGAAGGATCAGCCGAGTGGTTCTTGTGGGAGAACAACTCCATTTGGCTCACTAACTTCACACACCATCAGGCTTCCAAGCAGCTCTCAAGGAAACTCAGTTTTCACACTCTATGCTTAGTGCCTTTTGAGTGCATTATCTAGGAATGAACCTGGTAGAGCATCGCACACAAACGAATACTCCACATGCGGGTTTCACATGCCACCAACTCCACATTCACAGGCAACTTCAGCGCCACAGCCGTTTTCAGATAGCCCTCAATGCAAAGGCTCTAGACGCAAATATTGGTGTGAGAGCTAATTCAATCAAGGAAACACTGCATGTTGGTCAAGGGCATATTGGAGAAGGATCAGCCGAGTGGTTCTTGTGGGAGAACAACTCCATTTGGCTCACTAACTTCACACACCATCAGGCTTCCAAGCAGCTCTCAAGGAAACTCAGTTTTCACACTCTATGCTTAGTGCCCTTTGAGTGCATTATCTAGGAATGAACCTGGTAGAGCATCCCACACAAACGAATGCTCCACATGCGGGTTTCACATGCCACCAACTCCACATTCACAGGCAACTTCAGCGCCACAGCCGTTTTCAGATAGCCCTCAATGCAAAGGCTCTAGACGCAAATATTGGTGTGAGAGCTAATTCAATCAAGGAAACACTGCATGTTGGTGAAGGGCATATTGAAGAAGGATTAGCTGAGTGGTTCTTGTGGGAGAACAACTCCATTTGGCTCACTAACTTCACACACCATCAGGCTTCCAAGCAGCTCTCAAGGAAACTCAGTTTTCACACTCTATGCTTAGTGCCCTTTGAGTGCATTATCTAGGAATGAACCTGGTAGAGCATCCCACACAAACGAATGCTCCACATGTGGGTTTCACATGCCACCAACTCCACATTCACAGGCAACTTCAGCGCCACAGCCGTTTTCAGATAGCCCTCAATGCAAAGGCTCTAGACGCAAATATTGGTGTGAGAGCTAATTCAATCAAGGAAACACTGCATGTTGGTGAAGGGCATATTGAAGAAGGATCAGCCGAGTGGTTCTTGTGGGAGAACAACTCCATTTGGCTCACTAACTTCACACACCATCAGGCTTCCAAGCAGCTCTCAAGGAAACTCAGTTTTCACACTCTATGCTTAGTGTCCTTTGAGTGCCTAGGACTGAAATGAACCTGGTAGAGCATCCCACACAAACGAATGCTCCACATGCGGGTTTCACATGCCACCAACTCCAGATTCACAGGCAACTTCAGCGCCACAGCCGTTTTCAGATAGCCCTCAATGCAAAGGCTCTAGACGCAAATATTGGTGTGAGAGCTAATTCAATCAAGAAAACACTGCATGTTGGTGAAGGGCATATTGAAGAAGGATCAGCCGAGTGGTTCTTGTGGGAGAACAACTCCATTTGGCTCCCTAACTTCACACACCATCAGGCTTCCAAGCAGCTCTCAAGGAAACTCAGTTTTCACACTCTATGCTTAGTGCTCTTTGTGTGGCTAGGACTGAAATGAAGCTTGGTCAGCATCCCACACAAACGAATGCTCCACATGCGGGTTTCACATGCCACCAACTCCACATTCACAGGCAACTTCAGCGCCACAGCCGTTTTCAGATAGCCCTCAATGCAAAGGCTCTAGACGCAAATATTGGTGTGAGAGCTAATTCAATCAAGGAAACACTGCATGTTGGTGAAGGGCATATTGAAGAAGGATCAGCCGAGTGGTTCTTGTGGGAGAACAACTCCATTTGGCTCACTAACTTCACACATCATCAGGCTTCCAAGCAGCTCTCAAGGAAACTCAGTTTTCACACTCTATGCTTAGTGCCCTTTGAGTGCATTATCTAGGAATGAACCTGGTAGAGCATCCCACACAAACGAATGCTCCACATGCGGGTTTCACATGCCACCAACTCCACATTCACAGGCAACTTCAGCGCCACAGCCGTTTTCAGATAGCCCTCAATGCAAAGGCTCTAGACGCAAATATTGGTGTGAGAGCTAATTCAATCAAGGAAACACTGCATGTTGGTGAAGGGCATATTGAAGAAGGATTAGCCGAGTGGTTCTTGTGGGAGAACAACTCCATTTGGCTCACTAACTTCACACACCATCAGGCTTCCAAGCAGCTCTCAAGGAAACTCAGTTTTCACACTCTATGCTTAGTGCCCTTTGAGTGCATTATCTAGGAATGAACCTGGTAGAGCATCCCACACAAACGAATGCTCCACATGTGGGTTTCACATGCCACCAACTCCACATTCACAGGCAACTTCAGCGCCACAGCCGTTTTCAGATAGCCCTCAATGCAAAGGCTCTAGACGCAAATATTGGTGTGAGAGCTAATTCAATCAAGGAAACACTGCATGTTGGTGAAGGGCATATTGAAGAAGGATCAGCCGAGTGGTTCTTGTGGGAGAACAACTCCATTTGGCTCACTAACTTCACACACCATCAGGCTTCCAAGCAGCTCTCAAGGAAACTCAGTTTTCACACTCTATGCTTAGTGCCCTTTGAGTGCCTAGGACTGAAATGAACCTGGTAGAGCATCCCACACAAACGAATGCTCCACATGCGGGTTTCACATGCCACCAACTCCAGATTCACAGGCAACTTCAGCGCCACAGCCGTTTTCAGATAGCCCTCAATGCAAAGGCTCTAGACGCAAATATTGGTGTGAGAGCTAATTCAATCAAGAAAACACTGCATGTTGGTGAAGGGCATATTGAAGAAGGATCAGCCGAGTGGTTCTTGTGGGAGAACAACTCCATTTGGCTCCCTAACTTCACACACCATCAGGCTTCCAAGCAGCTCTCAAGGAAACTCAGTTTTCACACTCTATGCTTAGTGCCTTTTGAGTGCATTATCTAGGAATGAACCTGGTAGAGCATCCCACAGAAACGAATGCTCCACATGCGGGTTTCACATGCCACCAACTCCACATTCACAGGCAACTTCAGCGCCACAGCCGTTTTCAGATAGCCCTCAATGCAAAGGCTCTAGACGCAAATATTGGTGTGAGAGCTAATTCAATCAAGGAAACACTGCATGTTGGTGAAGGGCATATTGAAGAAGGATCAGCCGAGTGGTTCTTGTGGGAGAACAACTCCATTTGGCTCACTAACTTCACACACCATCAGGCTTCCAAGCAGCTCTCAAGGAAACTCAGTTTTCACACTCTATGCTTAGTGTCCGTTGTGTGCCTAGGACTGAAATGAAGCTTGGAGAGCATCCCACACAAACGAATGCTCCACATGCGGGTTTCACATGCCACCAACTCCACATTCACAGGCAACTTCAGTGCCACAGCCGTTTTCAGATAGCCCTCAATGCAAAGGCTCTAGACGCAAATATTGGTGTGAGAGCTAATTCAATCAAGGAAACACTGCATGTTGGTGAAGGGCATATTGAAGAAGGATCAGCCAAGTGGTTCTTGTGGGAGAACAACTCCATTTGGCTCACTAACTTCACACACCATCAGGCTTCCAAGCAGCTCTCAAGGAAACTCAGTTTTCACACTCTATGCTTAGTGCCTTTTGAGTGCATTATCTAGGAATGAACCTGGTAGAGCATCCCACACAAACGAATGCTCCACATGCGGGTTTCACATGCCACCAACTCCACATTCACAGGCAACTTCAGCGCCACAGCCGTTTTCAGATAGCCCTCAATGCAAAGGCTCTAGACGCAAATATTGGTGTGAGAGCTAATTCAATCAAGGAAACACTGCATGTTGGTGAAGGGCATATTGAAGAAGGATCAGCCGAGTGGTTCTTGTGGGAGAACAACTCCATTTGGCTCACTAACTTCACACACCATCAGGCTTCCAAGCAGCTCTCAAGGAAACTCAGTTTTCACACTCTATGCTTAGTGCCTTTTGAGTGCATTATCTAGGAATGAACCTGGTAGAGCATCGCACACAAACGAATACTCCACATGCGGGTTTCACATGCCACCAACTCCACATTCACAGGCAACTTCAGCGCCACAGCCGTTTTCAGATAGCCCTCAATGCAAAGGCTCTAGACGCAAATATTGGTGTGAGAGCTAATTCAATCAAGGAAACACTGCATGTTGGTCAAGGGCATATTGGAGAAGGATCAGCCGAGTGGTTCTTGTGGGAGAACAACTCCATTTGGCTCACTAACTTCACACACCATCAGGCTTCCAAGCAGCTCTCAAGGAAACTCAGTTTTCACACTCTATGCTTAGTGCCCTTTGAGTGCATTATCTAGGAATGAACCTGGTAGAGCATCCCACACAAACGAATGCTCCACATGCGGGTTTCACATGCCACCAACTCCACATTCACAGGCAACTTCAGCGCCACAGCCGTTTTCAGATAGCCCTCAATGCAAAGGCTCTAGACGCAAATATTGGTGTGAGAGCTAATTCAATCAAGGAAACACTGCATGTTGGTGAAGGGCATATTGAAGAAGGATTAGCTGAGTGGTTCTTGTGGGAGAACAACTCCATTTGGCTCACTAACTTCACACACCATCAGGCTTCCAAGCAGCTCTCAAGGAAACTCAGTTTTCACACTCTATGCTTAGTGCCCTTTGAGTGCATTATCTAGGAATGAACCTGGTAGAGCATCCCACACAAACGAATGCTCCACATGTGGGTTTCACATGCCACCAACTCCACATTCACAGGCAACTTCAGCGCCACAGCCGTTTTCAGATAGCCCTCAATGCAAAGGCTCTAGACGCAAATATTGGTGTGAGAGCTAATTCAATCAAGGAAACACTGCATGTTGGTGAAGGGCATATTGAAGAAGGATCAGCCGAGTGGTTCTTGTGGGAGAACAACTCCATTTGGCTCACTAACTTCACACACCATCAGGCTTCCAAGCAGCTCTCAAGGAAACTCAGTTTTCACACTCTATGCTTAGTGTCCTTTGAGTGCCTAGGACTGAAATGAACCTGGTAGAGCATCCCACACAAACGAATGCTCCACATGCGGGTTTCACATGCCACCAACTCCAGATTCACAGGCAACTTCAGCGCCACAGCCGTTTTCAGATAGCCCTCAATGCAAAGGCTCTAGACGCAAATATTGGTGTGAGAGCTAATTCAATCAAGAAAACACTGCATGTTGGTGAAGGGCATATTGAAGAAGGATCAGCCGAGTGGTTCTTGTGGGAGAACAACTCCATTTGGCTCCCTAACTTCACACACCATCAGGCTTCCAAGCAGCTCTCAAGGAAACTCAGTTTTCACACTCTATGCTTAGTGCTCTTTGTGTGGCTAGGACTGAAATGAAGCTTGGTCAGCATCCCACACAAACGAATGCTCCACATGCGGGTTTCACATGCCACCAACTCCACATTCACAGGCAACTTCAGCGCCACAGCCGTTTTCAGATAGCCCTCAATGCAAAGGCTCTAGACGCAAATATTGGTGTGAGAGCTAATTCAATCAAGGAAACACTGCATGTTGGTGAAGGGCATATTGAAGAAGGATCAGCCGAGTGGTTTTTGTGGGAGAACAACTCCATTTGGCTCACTAACTTCACACATCATCAGGCTTCCAAGCAGCTCTCAAGGAAACTCAGTTTTCACACTCTATGCTTAGTGCTCTTTGTGTGGCTAGGACTGAAATGAAGCTTGGTCAGCATCCCACACAAACGAATGCTCCACATGCGGGTTTCACATGCCACCAACTCCACATTCACAGGCAACTTCAGCGCCACAGCCGTTTTCAGATAGCCCTCAATGCAAAGGCTCTAGACGCAAATATTGGTGTGAGAGCTAATTCAATCAAGGAAACACTACATGTTGGTGAAGTGCATATTGAAGAAGGATCAGCCGAGTGGTTCTTGTGGGAGAACAACTCCATTTGGCTCACTAACTTCACACACCATCAGGCTTCCAAGCAGCTCTCAAGGAAACTCAGTTTTCACACTCTATGCTTAGTGCCCTTTGAGTGCATTATCTAGGAATGAACCTGGTAGAGCATCCCACACAAACGAATGCTCCACATGTGGGTTTCACATGCCACCAACTCCACATTCACAGGCAACTTCAGCGCCACAGCCGTTTTCAGATAGCCCTCAATGCAAAGGCTCTAGACGCAAATATTGGTGTGAGAGCTAATTCAATCAAGGAAACACTGAATGTTGGTGAAGGGCATATTGAAGAAGGATCAGCCGAGTGGTTCTTGTGGGAGAACAACTCCATTTGGCTCACTAACTTCACACACCATCAGGCTTCCAAGCAGCTCTCAAGGAAACTCAGTTTTCACACTCTATGCTTAGTGCCCTTTGTATGGCTAGGACTGAAATGAACCTGGTAGAGCATCCCACACAAACGAATGCTCCACATGCGGGTTTCACATGCCACCAACTCCACATTCACAGGCAACTTCAGCGCCACAGCCGTTTTCAGATAGCCCTCAATGCAAAGGCTCTAGACGCAAATATTGGTGTGAGAGCTAATTCAATCAAGGAAACACTGCATGTTGGTGAAGGGCATATTGAAGAAGGATTAGCTGAGTGGTTCTTGTGGGAGAACAACTCCATTTGGCTCACTAACTTCACACACCATCAGGCTTCCAAGCAGCTCTCAAGGAAACTCAGTTTTCACACTCTATGCTTAGTGGTCTTTGAGTGAATTATCTAGGAATGAACCTGGTAGAGCATCCCACACAAACGAATGCTCCACATGCGGGTTTCACATGCCACCAACTCCACATTCACAGGCAACTTCAGCGCCACAGCCGTTTTCAGATAGCCCTCAATGCAAAGGCTCTAGACGCAAATATTGGTGTGAGAGCTAATTCAATCAAGGAAACACTGCATGTTGGTGAAGGGCATATTGAAGAAGGATCAGCCGAGTGGTTCTTGTGGGAGAACAACTCCATTTGGCTCACTAAATTCACACACCATCAGGCTTCCAAGCAGCTCTCAAGGAAACTCAGTTTTCACACTCTATGCTTAGTGCCCTTTGAGTGCCTAGGACTGAAATGAACCTGGTAGAGCATCCCACACAAACGAATGCTCCACATGCGGGTTTCACATGCCACCAACTCCAGATTCACAGGCAACTTCAGCGCCACAGCCGTTTTCAGATAGCCCTCAATGCAAAGGCTCTAGACGCAAATATTGGTGTGAGAGCTAATTCAATCAAGAAAACACTGCATGTTGGTGAAGGGCATATTGAAGAAGGATCAGCCGAGTGGTTCTTGTGGGAGAACAACTCCATTTGGCTCACTAACTTCACACACCATCAGGCTTCCAAGCAGCTCTCAAGGAAACTCAGTTTTCACACTCTATGCTTAGTGCCCTTTGAGTGCATTATCTAGGAATGAACCTGGTAGAGCATCCCACACAAACGAATGCTCCACATGCGGGTTTCACATGCCACCAACTCCACATCCACAGGCAACTTCAGCGCCACAGCCGTTTTCAGATAGCCCTCAATGCAAAGGCTCTAGACGCAAATATTGGTGTGAGAGCTAATTCAATCAAGGAAACACTGCATGTTGGTGAAGGGCATATTGAAGAAGGATCAGCCGGGTGGTTCTTGTGGGAGAACAACTCCATTTGGCTCACTAACTTCACACACCATCAGGCTTCCAAGCAGCTCTCAAGGAAACTCAGTTTTCACACTCTATGCTTAGTGCCCTTTGTATGGCTAGGACTGAAATGAACCTGGTGGAGCATCCCACACAAACGAATGCTCCACATGCGGGTTTCACATGCCACCAACTCCACATTCACAGGCAACTTCAGCGCCACAGCCGTTTTCAGATAGCCCTCAATGCAAAGGCTCTAGACGCAAATATTGGTGTGAGAGCTAATTCAATCAAGGAAACACTGCATGTTGGTGAAGGGCATATTGAAGAAGGATTAGCTGAGTGGTTCTTGTGGGAGAACAACTCCATTTGGCTCACTAACTTCACACACCATCAGGCTTCCAAGCAGCTCTCAAGGAAACTCAGTTTTCACACTCTATGCTTAGTGGTCTTTGAGTGCATTATCTAGGAATGAACCTGGTAGAGCATCCCACACAAACGAATGCTCCACATGCGGGTTTCACATGCCACCAACTCCACATTCACAGGCAACTTCAGCGCCACAGCCGTTTTCAGATAGCCCTCAATGCAAAGGCTCTAGACGCAAATATTGGTGTGAGAGCTAATTCAATCAAGGAAACACTACATGTTGGTGAAGTGCATATTGAAGAAGGATCAGGCGAGTGGTTCTTGTGGGAGAACAACTCCATTTGGCTCACTAACTTCACACACCATCAGGCTTCCAAGCAGCTCTCAAGGAAACTCAGTTTTCACACTCTATGCTTAGTGCCCTTTGAGTGCCTAGGACTGAAATGAACCTGGTAGAGCATCCCACACAAACGAATGCTCCACATGCGGGTTTCACATGCCACCAACTCCACATTCACAGGCAACTTCAGCGCCACAGCCGTTTTCAGATAGCCCTCAATGCAAAGGCTCTAGACGCAAATATTGGTGTGAGAGCTAATTCAATCAAGGAAACACTGCATGTTGGTGAAGGGCATATTGAAGAAGGATCGGCCGAGTGGTTCTTGTGGGAGAACAACTCCATTTGGCTCACTAACTTCACACACCATCAGGCTTCCAAGCAGCTCTCAAGGAAACTCAGTTTTCACACTCTATGCTTAGTGCTCTTTGTGTGACTAGGACTGAAATGAAGCTTGGTCAGCATCCCACATACACGAATGCTCCACATGCGGGTTTCACATGCCACCAACTCCACATTCACAGGCAACTTCAGCGCCACAGCCGTTTTCAGATAGCCCTCAATGCAAAGGCTCTAGACGCAAATATTGGTGTGAGAGCTAATTCAATCAAGGAAACACTGCATGTTGGTGAAGGGCATATTGAAGAAGGATCAGCCGAGTGGTTCTTGTGGGAGAACAACTCCATTTGGCTCACTAACTTCACACACCATCAGGCTTCCAAGCAGCTCTCAAGGAAACTCAGTTTTCACACTCTATGCTTAGTGCTCTTTGTGTGGCTAGGACTGAAATGAAGCTTGGTCAGCATCCCACACAAACGAATGCTCCACATGCGGGTTTCACATGCCACCAACTCCACATTCACAGGCAACTTCAGCGCCACAGCCGTTTTCAGATAGCCCTCAATGCAAAGGCTCTAGACGCAAATATTGGTGTGAGAGCTAATTCAATCAAGGAAACACTGCATGTTGGTCAAGGGCATATTGAAGAAGGATCAGCCGAGTGGTTCTTGTGGGAGAACAACTCCATTTGGCTCCCTAACTTCACACACCATCAGGCTTCCAAGCAGCTCTCAAGGAAACTCAGTTTTCACACTCTATGCTTAGTGCCCTTTGAGTGCATAATCTAGGAATGAACCTGGTAGAGCATCCCACACAAACGAATGCTTCACATGCGGGTTTCACATGCCACCAACTCCAGATTCACAGGCAACTTCAGCGCCACAGCCGTTTTCAGATAGCCCTCAATGCAAAGGCTCTAGACGCAAATATTGGTGTGAGAGCTAATTCAATCAAGGAAACACTGCATGTTGGTGAAGGGCATATTGAAGAAGGATCAGCCGAGTGGTTCTTGTGGGAGAACAACTCCATTTGGCTCCCTAACTTCACACACCATCAGGCTTCCAAGCAGCTCTCAAGGAAACTCAGTTTTCACACTCTATGCTTAGTGCCCTTTGAGTGCCTAGGACTGAAATGAAGCTTGGTCAGCATCCCACACAAACGAATGCTCCACATGCGGGTTTCACATGCCACCAACTCCACATTCACAGGCAACTTCAGCGCCACAGCCGTTTTCAGATAGCCCTCAATGCAAAGGCTCTAGACGCAAATATTGGTGTGAGAGCTAATTCAATCAAGGAAACACTGCATGTTGGTGAAGGGCATATTGAAGAAGGATCGGCCGAGTGGTTCTTGTGGGAGAACAACTCCATTTGGCTCACTAACTTCACACACCATCAGGCTTCCAAGCAGCTCTCAAGGAAACTCAGTTTTCACACTCTATGCTTAGTGCTCTTTGTGTGGCTAGGACAGAAATGAAGCTTGGTCAGCATCCCACACAAACGAATGCTCCACATGCGGGTTTCACATGCCACCAACTCCACATTCACAGGCAACTTCAGCGCCACAGCCGTTTTCAGATAGCCCTCAATGCAAAGGCTCTAGACGCAAATATTGGTGTGAGAGCTAATTCAATCAAGGAAACACTGTATGTTGGTGAAGGGCATATTGAAGAAGGATCAGCCGAGTGGTTCTTGTGGGAGAACAACTCCATTTGGCTCACTAACTTCACACACCATCAGGCTTCCAAGCAGCTCTCAAGGAAACTCAGTTTTCACACTCTATGCTTAGTGCCCTTTGTGTGCCTAGGACTGAAATGAAGCTTGGTCAGCATCCCACACAAACGAATGCTCCACATGCGGGTTTCACATGCCACCAACTCCACATTCACAGGCAACTTCAGCGCTACAGCCGTTTTCAGATAGCCCTCAATGCAAAGGCTCTAGACGCAAATATTGGTGTGAGAGCTAATTCAATCAAGGAAACACTGCATGTTGGTGAAGGGCATAATGAAGAAGGATCAGCCGAGTGGTTCTTGTGGGAGAACAACTCCATTTGGCTCACTAACTTCACACACCATCAGGCTTCCAAGCAGCTCTCAAGGAAACTCAGTTTTCACACTCTATGCTTAGTGCCCTTTGAGTGCATAATCTAGGAATGAACCTGGTAGAGCATCCCACACAAACGAATGCTTCACATGCGGGTTTCACATGCCACCAACTCCACATTCACAGGCAACTTCAGCGC